>NC_142804.1:57668410-57708791 GCF_049724085.1 Artemia sp. Qi Xiang Cuo | reverse complement strand
GGGAAGAGGTTTTTGAAAATCCTCCTTCCCCAAACTCAAAATTTTCCAAAATTCTACTTTAGAAGCTTTTAAAATATTTCTAAAGCACTAATAGATAGAGTGCTAAAAACATCAGAATCGACTTCAGAGGACACGTTATATCACGGGAAGTGGTTTTGAAAATCACCCTTCCCCCCAAACTCAAAATTTTCTAAAATTCTACTTTAGAAGCTTTTAAAATATTTCCAAAGTACTAAAAGATACAGTGCTAAAAACATCAGAATCGACTTCAGAGGACACATTATATCACGGGAAGATGTTTTGAAATCCCCCCTCCCCCCAAACTCAAATTTTTTCAAAATTCTACTTTAGAAGCTTTTAAAATATTTTAAATATATCTAAAGCGCTACGACATAGAGCGCTACAGACATCAGAATCAACTTTAGAGGACAATTTATGTCATAGGAAGATGTTTTTGAAATCCCCCTTCCCCAAACTCAAAATTTTCCAAAATTCTACTTTAGAAGCTTTTAAAATATTTCTAAAGCACTAATAGATAGAATGCTAAAAACATCAGAATCGACTTCAGAGGACACGTTATATCACGGGAAAAGGTTTTGAAAATCCCCTTTCCCCCCAAACTCAAAATTTTACTTTAGAAGCTTTTTTAAATATTTCTAAAGTGCAAAGACATAGAGCGCTAAAAACATCAGAATCGACTTCAGAGGACAAATTATATTACGGGAAGATATTTTTTGAAATCTCCCTTCCCCCCAAACTCAAAATTTCTGTCAAAGTTAAATTTATGCAACCTGCGACTAAACAAGCGGAATCATTGGTTCAACCATGTAGGCTCAACACTAGGATATTTGCATCAAGGGTAAATGGGTATTTGGTGGAATAGAGTGCGGAACTGGTCATTCATTCATGGTTTCTGTGCCGGATAGAAGTAGTGCCATGTTGTTGGGAATTATCCAAAACCGAATCCTGCCAGGGACATCAATTATCAGCGACTGTTGGAGGGCCTAAGATGGCCTAGCTAGCCAGGGCTATCAACATTTACGCGTCAACTACAGCATAAATTTTGCTTACCCTGCAACAGGTGCACACAGAAAAAACATCAACAGAAACTGGTATGACCTTCAAGACAATATACCCAAATATGACAGAAAGTAAGAACATATGGAACGATATCTGGCAAAGCACTATTTCAAAAAAAAATATTCAATATCTTCAAAACTCCACACTGTCATGAAACATATATATTGGAGCTTTATAACCCCAACTAATTTGCTTTTTATGAGTATTATTTACTAATTAATGTTTAAAACATATTAACAGAAAATTTGGCAATTACGGTATTTAACCCCATTTGTTATTAAAGCAATTCAAATGTTTTTTTCAAAATATTGTAGTGTAGCAATCTTCATTCTTGAAGCTACAATACATTATTAAAGTCTAAATAGGGAGGGGGAGAGCGGGGGCAGAAGTACATATTTGACTATAGATTATCTAGTACTTGTGCATTATAAATAACCCACCACTATACATAAAATAAGTTAAGTCTGGTTACTGCTAATGAAATGAAATAAAATATGATGGAAATGTAATAGTTTAGAAACAAATTTGGGCTATATATTTGCACATTAGGGGATGGGGGGTAAATCATAGCACATATTAAATACGTAACCTAACCCAGGTACCTTTTTCCTCCCTAAACCCAAAAAAACAACAGTTTAAATATTGTAAATGCAATAAGAAATCCCGTCTGGTTTCCTTGTACAGTCTTTAGTAGTGGGTTATTTATAAAGCACAAGTACCAAATAATCTATATTTGTTTTGATAATTTTTTTTTGAAACCCCTGAACATTTTGAGTTGGGTAACCACATAAAACATATTCAAATAGCTTAATCCTATAATGTTGATAAATTTTGCTTTTTTTTTTACATCTGTGATTTAAAATATGTAAAAAATGTTGGAACTTATATAGAAATATTTTTTCGAGGGTGCAAAGGTCAGCTGATTGGAGATTTGATAGCGGTTGGTGGAGGAGGGCAGGGGCAGTGTTCAGCAACCTGCTCGCAGTGCCCCTGCTTATGCTAATCTAAACTGACCATTTTATTGCAAAGTGTTGCACCAGAATAATACTCTAAAATCTGGTTGATAAATTGCCTGTCTAACAAATTTGTCTGAGTTTTGTAAAAGGGGAAACAACCCCTAAAAGTAAAAGATTTTAATAAAACTCTTACCATCAAATTTGTGGTACTTGGTGAATACCCGCCGGAAAGTCCCCCCGGAAAATACCTCCCCGTGGAAAATGCCCCCCCACGGGAAATATCCTCACGGAAAATCCCCCCTCCCCCAAAAAATACCCCCGTGGAAAATAAGGCTTTTCAAATTATCAACCAGATTTTAGAGTATGAAGGGGGAATGGGATGAATGGTAAGGGGGATTTCTAAAACTTTGAATGACCTTTAAAAATTTGTGAGTTATAGTAACGGAAAACAAATTTGGGCTATATATGTGCACATTAGGGGGTGGGGGTTAAATCAGAGCATACATTAACTACATAACCTAACTCAGACAAATTTGTTAGACAGGCAATTTATCGACCGAATTCAGAGTATTATTCTGGTGCAACACGTTGCAACGAAATGGTCAGCTTAGATTAGTATAAGCAGGGGCACCGCCACCAGGTTGCTGACCACCGCCCCCGCCCTCCCCTTCCTCCCGCTATCAAATCTCCTTTCAGCTAACCTTTGCATCCTCGCAAGAAAATTTTTATAATTTGTCCTCTGAAGTCGATTCCGATTTTTGTAGCGCTCTATGTCTTAGCGCTTTAGAAATATTTAAAAAAGCTTCTAAAATTAAATTTTGGAAAATTTTGAGTTTGGGGCAAAGAAGGATTTAAAACACATCTTCCCATGACATAACTTGTCCTCTTAAGTCGATTCTGATGTTTGTAGCGCTCTATCTATTAGTGCTTTAGAAACCTTTTAAAAGCTTCTAAAGTAGAATTTTGGAAAATTTTGAGTTTGGGGGGAAGGGGGATTTCAAAACCTCTTCCCGTGATATAACGTGTCCTCTGAAGTCGATTCTGATGTTTTTAGCACTCTATCTATTAGTGCTTTAGAAATATTTTAAAAGCTTCTAAAGTAGCATTTTGGAAAATTTTGAGTTTGGGGGGAAAGGGGATTTTCAAAACCTCTTCCCGTGATATAACGTGTCCTCTGAAGTTGATTCTGATGTATTTAACACTCTATCTATTAGTGCTTTAGAAATATTTTAAAAAGCTTCTAAAGTAAAATTTTGAAAAATTTTGAGTTTGGGGGGAAGGGGGATTTCAAAAACACCTTCCCATAACATGAATTGTCCTCTAAAGATGATTATGATGTTTGTAGCGCTCTATGTCTTTGCGCTTTAGAAATATTTTAAAAAGATCCTAAAGTAAAATTTTTGAAAATTTTGAGTTTGGGGGGAAGGGTGATTTTCAAAACCTCTTCCCGTGGTATAACGTGTCCTCTGAAGTTAATTCTGATGTTTTTAGCACTCTATCTCTTAGTTCTTTAGAAATATTTTAAAAGCTTCAAAAGAAAAATTTTGAAAAATTTTGTGTTTTGGGGGAGGGGGGATTTCAAAAACATCTCACCATAATATAATTTATCCTCTAAAGCTGATTCTGGTGTTTGTAGCGCTCTATGTCTTAGAGCTTTAGAAATATTTGAAAAGCTTCTAAAGTAAAATCTTGGAAAATTTTGAGTTTGGGGGAGGGGGATTTTCAAAACCTCTTCCCATGAGATAACGTGTCCTCTGAGGTTGATTATGATGTTTTTAGCGCTGTATCTTTTTGCGCTTTAGCAATATTTTGAAAGCTTCTAAATTAGATTTTTGGAAAATTTTGTGCTTGGGAGGACAGGGAATTTTCTAAACCTCTTCCCGTGATATAAAGTGTCCTCTGAAGTAGATTCTGATGTTTGTAGCGCTCTATGTCTTAGTGCTTTAGAAATATTTTAAAAGCTTCTAAAGTAGAATTTTGGAAAATTTTGAGTTTGGGGGGAAGGGGATTTCAAAAACATCTTCCCGTGATATAACGTGTCCTCTGAAGTCGATTCTGATGTTTTTAGCACTCAATGTCTTAGCGCTTTAGAAATATTTAAAAAGTTTCTAAAGCAGAATTTTGGAAAATTTTGAGATTGGAGGGAAGGGGGATTTTAAAACCTCTCCCGTGATATAACGTGTCCTCTGAAGTCGATTCTGATGTTTTTAGCACTCTATGTCTTAGTGCTTTAGAATTATTTAAAAAGTTTCTAAAGTAGAATTTTGGAAAATTTTGAGTTTGGGGGGAAGGGGGATTTCAAAAACATCTTCCCATAACATAATTTATCCTCTGAAGTTGATTCCGATGTTTGTAGCGCTCTATGTCTTAGAGCTTTAGAAATATTTAAAAAAGCTTCTAAAGTAGAATTTTGGAAAATTTTGAGTTTGGGGGGATGGGGATTTTCAAAACCTCTTCCCGTGATATAACGTGTCCTCTGAAGTCGATTCTGATGTTTTTAGCACTCTATGTTTTAGCGATTTACAAATATTTAAAAAGATTCTAAAGTATAATTTTGGAATTGTTTGTGTTTTGGGAAAGGAAGAATTTCAAAAACTTCTTCCCGTGTCTTATTTAGTCCTCTAAAGTTGACTCTTATGGCTTAGACGTTCTATCAAATAGCACCTTAGAAATATTTAAAAAAATATCTAAATTAGATTTTAAGAAAAGTTTAAGTTTGGGGGGAAAGGGGATTTTAAAAACATCGCCCCGTGGTGTAACTTTGCCTCTGAAGTTGCGTCTGATATTTTTAGCTCTATGTTTTGGAGTTTTAGAAACAATTAAAAACCTCTAAAAATAAATTTTTGAAAAATTTTGAGTGTGGGGGGACGAAGGATTTCAAAAACATCTTCCCATGACACAAATTGCCCTCTAAAGTCGATTCCGATGTTTTTAGCACTCTATCTTTTAGTGCTTTACAAATATTTTAAAAGCTTCTAAAGTAGAATTTAAGAAAATTTTGAGTTTGGGGGGAAGGGGGATTTCAAAAACCTCTTCCCATGACATAATTTGTCCTCTAAAAACGATTAGCTTATTTTTAATGGTCTCTCTTGTCAAATCCTTTCCCTAATTAATACAGTTTAAATGGTTTTATCAACACAGAGGTGTTTGGCATGTGCCTGCTACCCTCAAGGGTAAGGGTTTCTGATAAGGCAAAGTTGTGACATTCACAACAACCTGGTTTTATTATACCATAAAAAATAGTCAGCAAGGATAGGAAATTAAATGGTTTAGGATTTAAATAGAATTTTGGAATATATTTTAACGAACAAGGTCAAAAGCTGAAGTTGTGTAAGGTAAGCAGTGATTTATAATTATTATAGTAATATAAGATGAAATATGAGTTAAAACAACTAGTAATGTGCAGTAATTTACCATTAAATAGAGGGGGGGAGGAGTGGAGGTAAGTACTTCAAAGTACCTTCTCGGGACATACCTTAGCATGTAGATCCATCCCTGAAAGTTTCATTTTCCTAACCCGACCCCTTTCCAAGATAGCCAAAAGTAACTAAAGTAGAATTTTACCGATAAAGGTTCTCCCCTTGGATAATATGTTAACTAGGATCATTAGGCTATACATATTTTAAAGTAAGAATTGTTTTCTTAACCTGTCTCCTTATCAATTGACAGAACTGTAAATTTTTACTGGTTAAACTTTACCCCTCCCCCTCTCTAATGTGCAAATATATACCCTGAATTGGTAAATATAGGGATGGGGGTAAAATTCAATTGCAACAAAAATTATTATTATATTCATAATGAGCATAAAAAAGGCATCAAGGTGTATGTTCACTTTATTTGTAAGTCAATAATTTGAACTGTAAAAATATACCACTAGTAGGCTACACCTACCATTTTAAAGCTAGACTACAGTACTGGTAAAGTTCTACCAAATCCTATTATAGAGTTAGGAATAAAGTGAATACACCATTTGATGCCTTTTTTTATGCTGATTACAAATATAATAATCATTTCTATTGGAAATGAATTTCAGCCCCCCCCCCCTATATACCCCTAACCCAACCTACCCTAACCCAGAATTGGCATAGCCGTTATAGGGGGGGGGGGCTGAAATTCATTGCCGATAGAAATGATTATTATATTCGTAATCAGCATAAAAATAGGCATCGAATGGTGCATTCACTTTATTCCTAACTCAATAATATAATTTGGTGGAACTTTACCAGACTACTTTGTGCAGGCTGGATAGGCCTATTATTTATTACTTACACAGAGACTTCACCTTTAAATGCTATAAATACACAGATAAGGCTAGGCATATCATATCCATTATCCAGTTCTGTTTGAAATTTCTCACTGGTTTAGAGACATTTAATGCTTTAATCAGCCATTATGCTGGGTTTGGGGCTAGTGGTATTGAATTACTATGCTTGAAAGGGTTGCCAACTTTTTGGTCGATGAATATGTCCCTTGAGCATCCAAAAATGTGTCCTTTTCAGACAAATAATGTCCATATTTTGTCTATAATATGTCCATCTTGAAATATCAGAAACCAGTTTTTTTACGACTTGTGAACCTCCTTCAAAGTGGTCAGTTAACATCGAATATAATGAAAACGAAAAAGATTCATTTAGTAAATCCATACAAAATGAACTAGTGTGAAAGCACAAAAGTCATAAAAACATGTAAACAGCAAAAAACTAATTGTGAGAGCTTAAGGCTCAAATTTCTACGAGAGTTCCACTTGACAGGTATGGTCGGCTTGCGGGTCGGCATTTTGACTTCTTTTGGTAGCTTATTGCAAATCAGAGTGTTTCTTGCGTATGTCATGAGGTACAATCCAGGAGTCAAGCAACGTTGCGGAGCGCTAGGTAAGCTGGGTTGCCCTTCAATCAGGGGGATGACATCCCCAAAGGCATAATTGTTGGACCTATGGACAAGGCTGAACTAAATACTTGTCAAAAAATTCTGATTGGATTCAGGTTTTTAGAACCGATGGGTGTAGGGGGTGCCCTCAAATCACTTTTGACTCTTATAAAGGGTACTAAACTTCAATCAAATGAGCTCCATCTGAAGTTTGTACGACGTACCCATTCCATAAAATCTGGTTTGCCTCTGACCACTTCTGATTCTTAAAACTAGCACTAAAACATCTGATTTTCAATACAGTGAGTCCCATCCAAAACTGGTAAAAACCAACCCTTCCATGGAAATCTTATATGTTAATAATGGAGAACTAGTATAACTCGTAACCCTTGCCCTAAATATTTTTTTTTGGGGGGGGGTTTCATCCACAAAAATATAATTAATGGAACTTTTAATATATGCTGAACATAATGACAATCTCAAAATTTTGATTGGGCATGTTTAGGGAAATGACGGGGTTGGGGGGAAGGGCTTTTTGCCTTCCAATCACTTATGATTCTTATTAGAACTTTCAATTTCCAATCCAGTCGCTTTCAAAGTTTCCTTGACAATCTTTTCCGCACTATGTGCCTTGGTCAGAAGTAAAAAATAAATTGTAACCTTATCTCTCTTTCATTTATTAAATCAAAAAATTAGTTTTTTCTACTTGAAGTATGAAGCAACATTAAAACTTAAGACAATCAAAAATTATTCCATATATTAGGGGATCTGCCTTTTCCTCGATACCCCTCTCTTAACGCTAAGATCTTTTCAAGAACTTTAAAAAAAAATGTTGATTCAATTACACAGCCCTTATGTTTTAAGAATCGTTCTTAAAAAAATAGACGAAAGATCGAACATTAGCGTAGAGAGGGCGGTATTGAGGAGGGAGAATTTCTCCTGGTGATAATTCCCCAATGGAAATTTCTCCCGTGGAAAACCCCCCGCCCCTCCCTCCCCCCCCCCAAAAAAAAGGATCATAAATAAAATTATCTAAAAAAAAGATCCCAAAAGAATTCTGACTCCGCTGGAAACTTTTCCCTGAGATTTCTTTCAAACTTTCTCCACACATACAATGGGACCAAGAATGAGAAAAAAGACAAATGACACACATTCTGTATAGAAATTATGGTGAATTCTCCCCATGTAAAATTTCCCCTGAAAAGTTCACCCCCAGAAACGTCCATCCCAATGGGAAATTCTTCCCATAGAAAATTCATTTCCAGAAGATCTCCTTCCTCCCTTTGAAAATGTCGGTATACTTCCCTATAACAGATACTATATGTAAACAATGGGCAAATTTCATGACTTGCAGCCCTTCCTCTGGTGGTTCTAAGGAGTCATGTTATCTCAAGACATATCTATTAATGTGATATCTCAAATTTTTTATCACACAACTTGCAGTAAAAAAGGGGGTGGGACGGAGGCTCGTTGTCCTCCAATTTTTTGGTCACTTAAAAACGACAATAGACCTTTTAATTTTCGTTTGAACAAGCCCTCTTGCGAAATTCTAGTACCATTGGTTCGATATGATCGCCCCTGGAAAAAAGCAATAACAACAAATAAACATGGATCCATGATTCTTCTTCTGGCAAACACTATGAAATTTCATTTTTATGGATTTAAGCTTGGAACCTCTACAGTGGGGTTCTCTGTTGCGCTGAATCTGATGGCGTGATTTCCATTAAAATTCTTTGACTTTTATGGGGTGTTTTTCACCTTTTTCAAAAATTTAGCAAATTTTTGTCAAGCCCACTATTGGGTAACACAAAACTTAAAAAATACTATATATTTGGAATCAGCACAATAAGCAAATTGTTTGGTACATCTATTGTTATAAAAATTGATTCCAGACAATCAAGAATCTAATTTTTTCTTTTGTTAACTTATCATTTTCAGTTAGTAATACTTGATAAATAGAAAGATGTTTTGCCTGACTACTGGAAGTCGGAAGCCATAGTTATCGAAAAAGGTGCCTTCTTGCCTATTATCTTGACTGTAGCGTAGAAGCAAGGAGAAATAAAATCGTTTATAGATGAAAGAATACAAACTTGTAAAGAATTTCAAGAGTATTTGCAGATAATTGTCTGCGGGAAAGAGCAAGCAACTCCGAAAAATAATAACGTTTGTAAAAATTAGTAAAAAATAAGTAGTTAAGTAAATTTAATGCAAGACAAGAATAGTTTTAATACTGATTTGGTGAAAAATGACGTTTTTTTTTACAAAAATATATATCCAGCGGGGGAATATTCTATTTTATGTTATAAATTTGCAAAATATGTCCCTTTTATGTCCCAAGTCTCTAAAATATGTCCATTTTTTGCACTATTATGTCATTTTGTCCTGGCCCACAGGAATATGTCCATTGGACATAAGAGATGTCCAGTTGACAACCCTTGATCTTTCCATGTTAAATCATCAAACAGGGTTGCCAACAAACCAAAAAGTTTCGTAGCGTCCAAACTCTTAAAACGTAACTTTTCGTAACTTTTGATAGGAAAGTCTCTTTTCAACAGAGGGTACCTTAAATTCGCTATCAAGAGCGGTAATTATAGGAGGGAGGGGACTTTTGTTGCCTATATAATTTAAAAAAATTATTTTTACATAATCTCATTAAAATCTGCTTCTTTACCTTTAGGAATTTCCTATTTATTCAACTGTAAGGACTGCTTATGGTTTACCTGCACAACAGAACGACAACCCCCCCTCCTTGATGCATGGATATAAACCCAGGCTACTTTTTTTTTAATTAACATTATTGATATTTTAAACCAAAAGTCTTTGAATCTCTTTATTTAAACCAAACGTTGATGAGTAATACGAATAAGATAAAAAGCAAACCAATAAGCACAGGACAATTTAGAGTTTTTCAGGAAAGAAGATAGCCAACTAGATTTTTTAATTGTTAAACTTCAACTTAAACAATATTAATAAATCTAGCTTCTTAAAAAGACCCAAAAAATCATGTTAATCGCTCCTTTCCCGTCTAATATTTTAGATTGGCTCAGTCTTACCTCCTCCAGCTTCAAATTTGCATCACTCCTACATGAAGATTTGAGCAATTCCGAGTGACAAAGTTTTTTTTGTTTTTTTTTTATAAAAAAAAAAAAAAAAACTTTAATTTTTGTGTTAAGTTCCTATACAAAACAGCAGTGATTTAAATTAAATGCCTTTTTCCATTTGTAATTTGAATTGTGACTCCCAACCAATTGTAACTCAAGCAGTACCATTAAATCCTTTATTTTATACTATTTTCAAATATTATGACCCCTTTTCTGAAAATACAGATGGGGAGGGGGAGTATAATGTCAAAAAATTTACCATGATTCTTGGAAAGTCTACCATAAAATTGAAAATTCTGGCTCAACTCACCCTCCTGAGTGATTAGATATAGCTTGATTATAACCAAAAAATGGCTCATTTTTACAGTTTTATATATTTTGTCAATGTAAGCTGTTAATAATCTCATATAGAAAAAGCAAGTTTTGTATATAACCTGATATTATATCCAACCAATGAGAAGGGGGGGGGAGGTTGTTACCCAAAGAATAATACATATATCATCTTATAGTCAAATATTTAAAAAGAAATTATAAAGAAAATAACTTTTATTATTATTTACCTGGTTTTATTATAAATTTCCCTTCCTGACTTCAACTAACCCCTTCCCCATCTCATTTCAGTATGACTGTTGACTGAACAATATTCAAACTCAAATTATGATATTGAAAATTCGTAAGGTGACTAACTGACTATTGTAAATTGGCACTTGTCACTATGCAAATGATATTCTTATCCTCATGATGTTTTCTTAACTTACAATGCGAGTAAGCGAAGTGGGTATTTTCTCATCCTAATAACTGAGTGATTGGGTGATAAGATTAAATGACCCCGATATGAAAGAATGTCGATGCTCATGTAAGTGTAATTAACATGGAAACAGCGGATTTTTTTCACGGGGGAAAAATAGATTACTCAGAAAATGTGAAACTTACTTATCATTCAAAAGCGTAACATAATTGTAACATAAATTCAAAAATGTAACAAAAATGTAACATTTTTACGACCGTAACGTAAAACATACCGTTTTACTTAAAACCTACCAAAAATGGTACAAACGTACCCTCGGTGGCAACCCTGTCACCAAAGATTCCACTCTTATCGGTTGCCCATACTCTTTGGACATAGCCTTAATTTGAACTGTTTACACAAGAAGTATGTCACTGATGACATATGTCACTGATGATCAGAAGTATGTCACTGATGATCATGTTACACTATTCAAGAAGAAGAAGAATGTTAAAAAAATAATTGTGGATATTTTGATCTAATTTTGGTGATTGAGACAGTCATTGAGACAATTGAATTTTTCTGAAGAACTGGTTTACCCTGCCTACCAGTCCAGTGGAAAAGGTAGGCAAGCCTAGCAGCCCCAACCCCAGGGGTGCAATTGGGGACCCCCCAGGTACAGTCTTTTTATTTTTTTGCCTGGTGCCTACACCTCTGCTTCGCTATTATTAGAACCATTTATAATTGCTTGTGCCAGCCGGAAGATCCCTTGCCTTTTGCTGTTGGCTTGTAGCTAGTTTGGAGTTCACTGTAGCCTACATCATGGGTGACAACTCTAAAAGGAGCTATAGACCACCTAGTCACAGAGAGATGAGATCAGACTGCTCCATCCAATAAAGTGGAGCTGAATCTATTAATGAGCAGATTGCTATGCTCACCTCACACATTAACACCCTTAAAGAACAAGCAGAAGCTAATTGCAGATTCACTTAATGACCAAAACCTTAAATCTACTATTGCAGAAGTTGTCAGTGAGGCACTGTCTAATGAGGTTGGTTCTTTGGTTGAGGCCTCTGTTAAAAAACTTGCCTCTAGTCACCTACCTCCTGCTTTTGATGCTAACAACATGGAAATTATTAAACAAGAGGTATATAATAGTCTTAAAATGGATTTTGATGTGCTTGTGGAAAAATCACTAAAACAATATGATTTGAGGATGTCAAAGCTTGAATCATCTCTTCATTTGCTTGACTCAGGTTTGTCAGAGCTGCAGAAATCTCTGAAGCCAATTCAACTCAATGTGGATCATCTGAGCGATCAGTTTGACCAAATGAAAATTTCAAATCAGCTGATCCTATTTGGTTTCAAAGAAGACCCTTATCCAGAAGTTTCTGAAAGCAAATTTCTTGGATTTTGCAGTACTAGATTTCCTGGTATTCCTTTGACTAAGAATGACATAGTTTCTGTTAGAAGGATTGGAAAAAAAGGCTCAGGTTTGAAATCTCGCCCACTTGTTGTGGAATTTTGTGGAAAACTTGACCCTCCTCTTGGATCTATGGTTAATTCTAGTTGCAATTATCATACTACTATTGATTTTTGTGATAAAATCCTGCCTTCTCTCTCTTCAAATAGTTGCTTTAATGTATTTTGTTTGAATGTACATGGGATACAAGATAAGTGGGATAGTCTGAAATCATATTTGTGGTCTGATAATTCTTGCCCTTTTGATGTAATTGGTCTAACAGAAACATGGTTATTTGATAGTGATAATTTAACAGCTTATGATATGCATGATTATATTGCTATTCATGTCCCTAGAGTGGTAATAAAGTGCTCCGGGGGCATTTCTTTATTTATAAAATCTGATATTAAATTCAGTAGACGGTATGACCTTGAATCCTTGTTTAATTCAGTAGTGTCCAATAGTAGGACTGTTTATTCTTTTGTCATTGATCTGAAAAGCCAGTTTGCATGTGATACTGTTTGTTTGTTTTATAAGCCCCCTCCTTTTCCAACACATGTTCTGTGATTTGCTTGATCAGCTTTCTGGTGCAGGGACTTTCTCTAAAAAACGTATTTGTGTCTTGGGAGATTTTAATTGTAATATGTTAAATGTTGGATCAAGCGATGAATGTGACCATCTGTTTGATGTGCTTTCTTCTTCTGGGCTACTTCCTTTAATTTTTTTTCCTTCTCGTGTTGATCCTAAAGGAAATTCTGCCACTTTGATAGATAATATTTTCATTTCTCATCCTCCAAAATTGAAGTTTACTTCTGGTCTTGTTTTCACTGATCTGTCTGATCACTTCCCTATTTATCTATCACTTTTTTTACCTAAGACTGAGATTGCTGTGAATAAGCAAGGTGAATCTTCTTTTAGAATTTTTACAGATAATGAAATTTCTAATTTAATTCTTAGTCTTCAGAGTAATGATTGGTCTAGTGTTCTTGAAGCTAATGATGTTGAATGTGCAACAAGTTTATTTGTGTGTCGTATGGGAGCTCTATTGGATAAGCATTTTCCTCTTAGGAAGAGACCAAGGAATTCTACACCCAAATGCCCATGGATGTCCAAAGGTCTGATTAATGCTACACATATGAAGGCGTCTCTGTTCAAGGTTGCATGTAAAAGTAAAACACAGGATGATCTTTTGAAGTATAAACATTACAAAAATGTACTTACGACTTCAGTACGTGCAGCCAAAAAGCTCTATTTTTCGCGTCAAATTGATGAGTGTAAGGGGAACCTGCGTAAGGTTTGGAATGTAGTTAATGAAGCTATTTCTCGCAAGAAACTCAAACAGTCCCCCCCATGTCATTACAGGAATGCTGATGGATCTATTGTGGATAAAAATTCTTCTGCAAATCAACACATAGAGAGATGTCACGCACACAGAGACGAGAACACATAGAGAGACGACACGCACACAGAGACGACACACACACGGAGACAATATACACACAAACTGATACTAAACAACAACAGAAACGACACATGCAAATAGACGACACGCACACACACACACAGAGTCCATTCACACACAGAGAGGACAAACACACATAGAAAACAGACACAAAGAGACGACTCACACACAGAGAGGAAAAACACATAGAAACGACTTAGAGAGACGACACATGTACAGAGACTATACACACACACACACACAGAGTCAACACACACAGAGAGACGAGACACACACACAGAAATGACAAACACACATAGAGACGACACACACAGATACGTCACACACACACACAGATAGGACACACACTTACAGACGACAAAAACATACAGACAACACACATACAGAGAAAACAACAACACAGAGACGACACACACACATAGAGATGACACACACACAGAGACGACTTACACATAGAGACAACACACACAGAGACACGACAGAAACATAGAAACTACACACAGACACACACACAGAGACGACACAGACACAGAGACAACACAGAGACGACACAGACACACACAGAGACGACAACACAAAGAGAGACGACACGCACACAGAGACGACAAACACACAGAGACAACACACACACAGATACGAAACACTCACAGAGACGACACATGCACAGAGACGACACACACACAGAGTCCACTCACACACAGAGAGGACAAACACACAACGACGACAGACACAAAGAGACGAATCACACACAGAGAGGACAAACAAACAGAAACGACACACACACAAACACAAGCTATTAAGCTTTTTTGAACGTAAACTCTAGTTTTTTGTAAGAAAATTATGGAAAATACAATTCTCTGGTTCAAATGTGAAACTTAAGTCTATTTTTGGATCAAAAAATAAAAATATTTCTTTAGAATATTAGCTAATAATGGTTTTTTTAAATTAAACTATAGTTTCTTGTAAGAAAATTATGGAAAATACATTTCTCTAGTTCAAATGTGAAACTTAAGTCCAGTTTTTGATACTCATAATGATGAGGACTGATGGTTCTAATTCAATATTTTTTTTTCATATAACAAACTATTTTTTTTAAACTTCAAAATTATTCAACTTTATTTATTTTTTATATTTTTCTTTTGTACATATCTTAAAATGACAAAATATCTTTCTTGAATTCACCTCTTGGATACACAATACAGAAATTATAAAAAAAAATGTAATTTCCAGACTTCATTTGCTACTTGATTTGCAAGGATTTCTAAGGTTTGTTCTGAATTTCATTACTAAAATTCTTTTCTTGCCATCTACATCTCTCTTAGTATCAACTTTTAGTATACTATAACGTTAGACTCTATTTTAAACTGACAACACTGTTCAAACACCGCTTGTGTATTATACAGAACACATCGGAGAGGTAGAGCTAGGTCAACTCGCAATGTCATTCTATCATAATTAACCATTTTCATAGATTTATGTTGTCTCAAATTTATAATAAATAAGGTATGAATTAACATGCTCTTCAGGGTTACCTTAACTGCTAATCACTTTAACCCTTTTTCTCCATCTTCATACAATCCAATTCGCAAATACTATCTAGCTCTGTTTTTTTCTCTATTATTCAATTAATATCGTTTGTATAGTCCAATTCGCGAATCCCTTATCCTTTTTTGCTAATGTCAATCAAGCAACTCTAGACATTTTACATTCTTAATCAAACTAATCTCGAGTTAAGGCAATTGTCCAAAAAAAATATATCGCTTTTTGCAAGGGGAATCCCCGCTCGCTACTCACTCTCTTTGAAAAGGTGTAGAGCTTCTATAGAATAGAATAGGAAGGAACATAAACCCTTAGAATAGCATAGGAAGGAACATAAACCCTTAGAATAGCATGGGAGGAACATAAACCCATAGAATAGCATAGGAAGGAATATGAACCCTTAGAAAAGCAGAGGAAGGAACATAATCCACCCAAATAGCACAGGAAGGAACATAGAGTCATAGAAGTATAACTTAGCACTCTACTTTTAGTATGTTTTGTTTAAAAACAGAGGCCTGATCGCCCAATCTAAGCTTAAGGCTTGTTCTGACCTTATAACCAAAAACATCTTTAAGTTTAGTTCTTCATCAATGCTAATATTCTTCAGAAACACGGCAATAAACTATTCTTTTTGTGCTGAAAAACAATGTTAGTAAAACTAATGCAATTCTATTGCATTAGTTTAAACTTTTAAATTAAACATTAGTTTAATTAGTATTGCATATAGAATAAACTATTCTATTATTATGGAATGAAATTATTTTCAAGAAAAGAAATCTAATTAATGAACAAAAATTAATTAAAATTATAGGTTTGTAGAGTATTTTTTAGTTTGTTTTGTTTAACAAATAGAGGCTTGATCACCCAAGCTAAGCATAAGGCTTGTTCTGACCTTATAGTCCAAAACACTTTTAAGCTTTGTTCTTCATCAATGCTAATATTCTTCAGAAATGCGACAATAAACTATTCTTTTTGTGCTGAAAAACAATGTTAGTAAAACCAATGCAATTAAGAAGAGTAATTTTACTGAATCAAGATTTCAAGAGAAGGAGTGTGTCTGACGGTACTTCTGCAAAAAAATAAAAACATTACAGAATTATTATTACGGAATGAATATTTCAAGGAGAGGATTGTGTCTAAAGGTACTTCTACGAAAAAAAAACATTCACCTACCTTATTTTTTAATACAAAGTCTACCTTACCTACATACCTACCTTACCTACCTTACCTACCTTACCTACCTTACCTACCTTAGTCTACCTACTTCTGCAAAAAAAACAAAAAAAATATTCACCCACCTTTATTTTTTAATACAAAGTCTTCGAAAGATCTTTTGAAAAATACTTTTGAATAGGCCTTCATAGGATGAATACTAAAGGCTTCACTAACAGCATTATATAGACGAGAAGTAAAAAAATCAATTGACCTGCGAAAGTATCCGATTTAGTTACAAAGCACATGGTGCATCGAAATAAATTAAGTTCTACCACCACTGACAAAAAGGACATCGGGTGGTGATAAACTTCTGAAGGAAACCGGTAATATTATATTTAGAAAAAGAAGAAACAGAACAAAAATAATAAACAAAGAATGAAAAACAGTAAAATAAAAACCTAAAACCATGTAAAAGTTACTTTTGGCAATGGTGTCGAGGTTAGAATCTAAATTTACATCAAGATGATAAAAGCTATTTCTCATTTTGAAAGAGAAGCGAACTGAAGTGTTGAATCGTTTGATATAGAGCAAGAGTGATGTATGCTCATCTTAAGCATCATTAATATCACTTTTCTAAAAACTTCACGCTACAGCACCAAGCCCCCTGAGTTTCTTACAGCTTTGCACGTTTATTTTCTACCCCAATCTATTCAAATTGTCACTCTTTATCCCCTTCATGTAAGTGCAACTTCTTTTATATGTCTTTTCAGGACCTCTCGCATACCCCATTCAAGGATGACTTCATGTTTGGACCCAAATGGAGGGTCAAAGCAAAATATTGGCAATTTGTCTAGAATGCATAAATGCCTCAAACGTGGCTAAATCATCATAACTTGTCTTTCGTGATAGCATTAGAACGTGCATAGAACCACATTCTCATACAGCTTATTGTTTGGCATACGGTCAGTCAAAAGCGTACTTCAAAAGTATTCTAAGAAAATTCCGTTGGAAGTCATTTTACAAATTTCAGCCTTTTAAATCTACTGCATTCCAGAGCCATACTTAAGTATTGTCGTTATTGTGGCTTTCGATATTCTACTCTAAATTCGCATACTTATATTTCTATTTTCACAAACTTATTCAAACTGCTACATAAAGCACCCTGTGTCTTGGCTATTCTACTTTTTATATCATCAGTGAATATAAAATCTTTATTATTTCGCAAAAATTTTTATCTAAGATGCTCGAATCATCTTAATAATTTAAGTCTAGGAGAGTTTTATCTTCCAATTTGATACCATGTCCTGCTATTGTCTTTACCTTGTTCACAGAGACAAAGCCCAGTAAAATAATCCATTTAAACAGTAACTGGACACAAACCTGCTAAACAGCTGTTTCTATGCTGAACCCTCTAATAACCTCACTTTTTCCAGAATTTTCAACTGCGTTGAAAAAATGGCTATCTCAAAATTTTGATTGTATGCGTTTAGGGAAATGGTGGGCGTGAGAGGGGTTTAGTTGCCCTCCAATTACTTTCAACTACTAAAAAGGGCACTATCTATTTCAATTTCCAATCAAATGAGTACTTTTTGAAGTTTCTATGACAACGATTTCTATAAAAACATTATATGCTCCCAGATCATAACTTAAAACCCTTTCCCCGAGGACTGTGGGGGGATGTCATCCTTAAAGACCTAACTTGCAAAACTTTCAACTACGTTGAACAAAATGGCTATCTAATACTTCTTATTGGAGGAAAGGTGGGCTTGAGAGGGGGGGGTTAGATGCCCTCAATCACTTTTGACTATTAAAAAGGGCACTAGCCCTTTGAAATTCAAGTTGAATGAGCCCTTCTCAAGTTTCTACGACAAAGCTTTCAATAAAACCTTATATTTCCCCAGGGCATAACTTATAACCTTTCCTGAAGACTATTAGGGGAGTGTCCTGCTCAAAGATATAATTTCCAGAGCTTTCAGCTGCGTTGATCAAAATGGCTATCTCAAAATTTTGATTGGATGTGTTTGGGGGAATGGTGGGCATGGAAGGGGAGTTAGTTGCCTTCTAATCACTTTTGACTATTAAAAAGGGCACTAGTCATTTCCATTTCCATTCGAATGAGCCTTTTTTGAAGTTTCTACGACAACGCTTTGGATAAAACCCTTATATGACCCCAGGGCATAAATTACAACCATTACCCCGAGGGCTGTGGGGGGAGGGGGGTGTCATCCTCAAGGACCTAGTTTCCAGAACTTTCAACTACGTTGAACAAAATGGCTAACTCGAAATTTTGATTGGATGTGTTGGGGAAACGGTGGCGTGAGAAGGGGGTTAGTTGCCAGCCAATCACTTTCAACTATTAAAAAGGGCACTAGCCCTTTAAATTTGGCAGTCCAATAAGCCCTTTTTGAAGTTTCTACGACAAAGCTTTCTATATAAACCTTATATAACCTCCAGGGCATAACTTACAATCCTTGCCCTGAGGGCTGTGGAGGGGGAGCGACCTCCTCAAGACATAATTTCTATCTGGAAATCAACTACGCTGAACAAAATGCCATCTCAAAATTTTGATTGGATGCTTTTGGGGAAATGGTGGGCGATGAAGTGCTGTTAGTTGCAATCCAATGACTTTCAACTATTAAAATGGGCACTAGCCAATCCAATTTGAATGAGCCCTTTTCGAAGTTTTTGTGACAACTCCTTCGATACAAACTGCCCTGGTCCAGAAAAAAAATTAAATAAATAATACATTGTGCCAGCATTGTTCTTTACTTAGGCAGCGCTATTGCGTTGTCTTTTATTTTTCAACCGGTACGGGTACTTTCTAAGAATTGTTTCTTTGTCGTTTTTTCTCCTACGGGTAATTTATTTCCCTACCTATCTTCCCTCACAAAATCTCTGACTTATTGATCAACTGTCTGTATTATATTTTGAGCTATAGATTTTGGTGGCCCCCATGACTGGATTATTATACTCTCTGAGTTTATACTTTCGTTAATAACTCTTACGTCATTCTCTGAGTATGCAGGTTTTTGAAATTCTTGCCTAGTTGACGCGAACCTTTTAGGCCAGTATCCTCTTGTCTCTTAATTTCTATCTCTTGGCCCTCATTTTGGCAATATCAGACATGAATTCCAATTTCTTCCTAATGCTGCAGATTCTCAGAAATATTTTCAGAAGATTCTCAGAAGCGATGAATACTGATGTATTTAAAGATTTATTTTATTTATTCAATAAAAAGGAAACCATAGGCTTATCTTGGCTCAAAAAAAAATCCCCGAATCATGGAATTGCAAATTATACAGACGAGAAGACGAAAGAAAAACATTTCAAAATACAAGAGTAATGGCTCTTTTTTTATCAAAAATCATAAAGAGCCCACCGCATTGTCCAAAAATATCAACTTTTTACCAATTTGCAAAAGCGTTATCACCAAAATGGTAGATTACACTAATAATTAACAAATGGTAGGCTGCCCCGCCTCCCAAACCAACTCACATCAAACTCCCCCTAGTTTGTCGTAATCTAGCATAATCCTCAATCTTGGAGTTTATAAAAAGTAGTCCACTGAATTTCATGAAATCAGGTTAAAAACTATGCTAAATCTGAAAATTTTCAATTTCCCATTGTCTCTTACAACCCTACAATGTTTAATTCAACGCGGGGAGCAGATCATGCTTTAACTGCTCATTGTTTATGCAGGCTATATCCGACAAATATTTCCCACAGTAATTTTCAAAAGAGGCCATACTTGCTATAGAACTAAGCCCCCAGTCTCTAAACAAAATTTTTTAAATATTTATGTCTTTCAGTACTGTCTACAGGCTATTAATATAAGCTAAATACCTTGGAGCAAAGCGGGTCCGAATTGCTTCCACCAATATTATCATGCGAAGGTGGTAGGGTAGTAGAAAGGTGCAGCACTTTTAACTAGGCTTTATTTGTAGCCTAAACGACAAACATTCACGAACCTGTGCAGCCTTAAAATCTCGGAAGTCGGGGAACAAAACCTCTCTACCACCAGTATTATCGTAAAAGGGGTATAACGAGCCTGGTAATGGTAGTCCACGCTCCATACGATAACCAACAAAAATTCCTATAGGCTACTGTTTACTGTTAGCACGTATAACCTATATCTATCAAGAGAATCTGGGGAGCATAGAAGTGCAACATACTGGTATTCCCTACTCTTAAGAATACCGCTATCAAGTCTAGAGAAAACACTGATAATCTTTTCTAACCTATCCTGGGCTAAAGTAAAAATAACTGTCCTACTATCCAATAAAAAACGCATATGCACTAATTTCAAACTAGTGTCAATGTAAGAAGTGATAAAAAACCATAAAAAAAAATTAACATGAAGCAAGGTCACCCTCCTTCGTAGACCAAAAAAGACGGAACTAATCAGAGAAAGGCAAATAAATGAACATTTTTGTACCCAATTTGCCCAACTTTGCTAACACGCTAAAGAAACAATGCATTTATTTTTACAAAATTAATTAGCGATTACATGATTTTCTATTATAAAATGCAAGACATGATTTTAAATGCAATTAGTGTTTTGGAAGAACAACAGAAAATGCAGAAAAGGTGATTTGCAGATAAGGGAAAGGGACATTTATCTGATACTCCAATGAATGTCCCATGACACCCAAAAGATCCATAATCCCAAATATTCAGGACGGGAATTTGGGCACTTCTTAGTAATATACAGCTAAAACTTTGCTTTTCCAAAAATGCATTTCTTGGTTTTATCCGTGCCTTTTCTGCAAGTAGAATGGACGTAGTGACTATTTAAATAACACAAGGTTAGAACACTGAACTATAAATGAAAGAAAGCGATATCCTGGAGCACCAGTCCCCAACTAGATAACTTTTTGTCCCACAAGAACATATAATGGCAACAGTTCTTTGGTTTGTCCCTCCTTGCCGCGTTAAATGTTAGAAATTTGCGCTTATCGATGTTGCTGGAAAATCCGACAGATGGAAAGTTACTTTATAGTCGGTTCAAGTTTAGCTTGTTAGGTTTCTTTTGATGCGCCGAGAAGAACATCGTCGGCATAGGCAATATAAGACAAGTCTGTAAATTACTATCGAATTTTCGAGCAAAAATCTGAATTTTTTCACTAGATTCGCACTTACACCACTGTGCAATAGAAAATTGAATCTAAATTGATTGATATTGAAATAAAAATTATCTCAAGTTTGATATTTGAGTTTTTCCTTAAAGATGAATTTCAATGACGTCTTTTGCCGACACTTTCTGAAAATTAATTCCTTTAGCTTTGCGCCAGGATCCGTGTTTATCCCTTTTTTCGTATCATGTTGTCATCGACTAAAACGGAAACGGCTTTGCTTGATTAAAAATGATGTCAGTAGCCCCTCTAGTATTTCATTGAAAAATAGCCCACTAGGGCATATCATTTCTCATTTGCACTGTCACTCTGTTTTTGGAAAAACGGTTTTCTAGTTCTTATGGTTTTGACTGAAAAGCATAGAATAGGAAACAGAATTCCAGTTAGCAGTGAAGCATTTTGCTGCACCAGTGTAAAGTATATTTCTGATCTTTAGATTTTTCAGGTCAGATAAACGTCGGAAACGCTTAATCAACACCAGAACTACATGGAAACTAATTAGTCTTATCTGCAAATGTAAAACTATATGAGTATTTTAGATATATATGAGTATTTATATATTATAGTACTTTAGATACATTATGTATTTAAGGAAAAACTCAAGATACTCTTTGTATATAATATTCTAGATACATTATGAGTATTCTAGATACATAAACAATCAAGACTACGTTCGGAGATTATAGTTTCAAACCTTTGGTCGGTTCGTAAATATGTAAAGTCGTAAAGATATTTTCTAAATAAAAAGTAATATCATAAAACTAACAATTTTGCCAATGAGTATTTAATTATTCCTTAGACCATGTCCATTCTAAAACTTCAAACGTTCTCCATAAGTAAGTACAAGTAATTTTGTAGATTTTTTTGTTTTGTTATTATTTTATTTTATCGGTTGAATGGTGCTTCAATATTGAAATCAAAGTGTGCTTTAAGGTGTTCTCTTAAGTGAATTGGGTGTTCTTTAAGGTGTTCTTTAAGGTGTGAATTAAGGTGTTCTCTTAAGTGCTTCAATATTGAAATCAAACTGTGCTTTAAGGTGTTCTCTTAAGTGAATTTGGTGTTCTTTAAGGTGTTGTTTAAGGTGTGAATTAAGGTGTTCTCTTAAGTGTTCTCTTAAGCGCTTCAATATTGAAATCAAACTGTGCTTTAAGGTAATCTCTTAAGTGAATTACTTTAAGGTGTTCTCTTAAGTGTTTCTTAAGTGAATTGGGCTTCTAATCGTGGTTTTCTAATCGATACATATATACAAAAACTTCAAACAGAAACGTGTACCTGAAAATAAAATTTTTGGGCAAACGAAAATAATTTAAAACGATAAAGCAAAGATTGAGGCAAAGATTTTATATTAGTTCTTTTATAAACCTAGGTTATGTATCGTAATTTTGCATTTTACTTCAACAACTAGTTAATGTTTCTGACAATCACAAAATTTCTATTTAGCTTATGCCTCCCTAACATCCCATTCATTAAAAAAAAAACAAAAGGAACCGATCGCTGCAACGGGTGAGATATCCGTTGCAACATGTATTTTTGTCACGAAAGCATGTTTAAAAAGCTACAATAATTCATTTGCTTAATTCTTATGATTCAAGTTCCCCTATTTCTTTAGCAATAATGCATATAAATGGGACATTTTTCAAGCATTTTCTATCACAAGTTTTCATGGTTGAATGCCATTTATAACATATGGAAAATTACCATGCTTCTTTATTTACTGTCAATGAAATATCACGATTTTACCAAAGATAAATAGCTGTCACAAATGACAAAATATCCTTTGCCATGCTATATCAGAAAGTATTTATTTTCTAATGCCAAGATGAGGCGTTAAAACATACTCATTTTTTTGTTTTATAAGGGCAACCAAGACTAACTTTATAGCATCTGTCAGAGAAAAAAGATAAAATGAGACGTAAAAAGTTGCTCGTAATTAATTCTAGTAAAGAAATAAAAAAAGGCGCATGTTAAAGTTATTCGTCAATCAGTAGAAAATGAACATCCTAAAATGTTGATATATGAAACATCGGTAGCACCAACCAGTGTCACATGAATCATCTCTAGGTCTAGACCCAATCGATTTTCTATAAATCATCCTTAGCCCCAATCGATCTCATATGAAACATCTGTAGCCCCAAGAAAATGTACACATTTTTGCTTATTTATTGTTTTTTTGTTTTTTTTAACTAACATTATGAAAGAACTGACAATGAAAAATAAGTAATAAGAAATTCAAACGGACAAAAGTGGCAAATCTGTGTATATTTCCAGAAATCAGAAGGAGGGGGGCTGAGCCTCAATTAAGACAGTAGCAATTATTGTTTTGGAGAGAGTACTGAGTGGTGAATCAAGTATTATCTTTATCTTTCAGCCAGCAAATTTATCGAATATTCGACAAAAATACTGATTTTTCGGTTTGTTTCATACAATTATGTGGTTCAAGTTCATGACATTCATCAGTAACACACAGAAGGAATTACATGTCAAATCTACTCGTAATTGATTTATATGGAGAATATTAAGTTCATTAAGCTCAATCAATCATCAGAAGAAAACTGAATATTTTTCAGAAAATAAAAAACATCCAAGAAACAGTCATGACAATTCATAAGACTTTGATAGGAAGGAATATATTTTTCGTGTTTTGTTTTGTGTAAATACAGATACAAAAAAAGCATTTACATGATAGAGGGGGGGGTAGTTGTCCTCCTCAGCTCTAATTGTCACCACTTTCAGAAACTGGGTGTAAGCGGGGCTCTTGATGTGTAATCTTAGTTTAGATAAGCAACATGACTTTGGCGAATTTCACAAAAAATCGCAATTTTTGTTTTCCGATAGTCTCAGCCTTTTTTTTGTTACAAATCCACTACAGTTGAATTCCTGTATTGAGATGTTCCATGGGAAATAGTAGGTGACAAAATCAGACTGCCAGTTTCGTGTTTATGGTTGATTTCTACTGCGTATACCCAAACCACCATAAAAAGAAGAGGTGCACCAGAACAATGATTTCAAATATTACCGCTACCAAAAATACCGAATTTCATATTAGAAGTCAACCTGAAAAGCTATTTCTACAAAAAGATAAGCAACAATCACCATACTGAGGAATATATGCGTATGCAGGGGCACCAACTTACAAAAATGTGGGGGAAGGGTAAAATACATTTTTCAAAATAATAGGGAGGGTAACAAATGCCAACAAATTCTGAGAATCTTTCCGGTTATCGTATGATTGATATACGAAAACCAAGATGTAATGTCTTTGGGGGTGCCATTGTATGTAGTGCCACCCAAATTTAGTGCCCAAAAATACCTTTTTGCCAGGAATGAATCATCTTAAGTGCGCATCTACTTTTCAGGCTATTTAGTCTGCTAGAAAACTTATTACGCTAAAAATAGTGTCACAGAACCGATCACAAAAATACCTTTGAGGCTAGTTGCCAAAGAGTCTGGCTCAAACAGTTCGTGGTAACGAACTGTGGGTAACGAGCAACCCGGCTCAATAGTAAACAAAACACTAAAAAAGGAATTTGGTACCAATAGATACATCAAAAGAATCAGATTTTTATGCTGATTTCAAATAAGGACTAAATGCAACTAAATAAATAAATAAACAAAATAAATAAGAACTAAATAAATAAGGACTAAATGCACTAAATGCTCTAGCTCTATGCACAAATTTAATCAAAAATGATCTTACAAAATATTTAAAGAAAAACAATAGACATTAACACAGAACCGATCACACAAATACCTTTGAGGCTAGCTGCCAAAAAGTCTGGCTCAAAAAGTTCGTGGTAACGAACTGTAAGTAAGGAGCAACCCGGCTCAATAGTAACGAAAACTCTAAAAAAAAGGAATTTGATACCAATAGATACATCAAAAGAATCAGATTTTTATGCTGATTTCAAATATATAAGTTTTCATTAAGTTTAGTTTTACTGATCAAAAGTTAAGCGCCTGAGAAAATTTCCCTTCTTTTCAAAAAAAAGAAAAACACCAACCCTCCCTAAAAGTCATAGAACCTTAATGAAAATCATACCATCAGATTCAGCGTATCATAGAACCCTACTATAGAGGTTTTAAGCTCATATCTGCAACAATGTAGAATTTTGTACTTTTTGCCAGAAGAAAGATCACAGATGCGTGTTTATTTGTGTGTTTTTTTTCAGGAGTGATCGTATCCTCCCAGTAGTCCTGGAATATAGCAGAAGGGTTAAATCAAAGGGAAATTGAAAGTTCCAGTTCCCTTTTTAAGCGACAAAAAAATGGAGGGCAACTAGGCCCCTTCCCACGCTCATTGTTTCAAAGTCACCCAATCAAAATTTGATATAGCCATTTTGTTCAGCATGGTCGAAAAATATAAATAACTGTTTCTTTGAGAATGACTTAACCCCCCACAGTCCCCGAGGGAAGAGCTCTAGGTTATGAGGTTTGCCCAATGTTTACATATAAGTATTGGTTATTGGGAAATATACAGACGTTTTCAGGGGGGATTTTTTCTGATAGTAGGAGGGAGGGTGGATTAGGGGTTACGTGAGAGGATCTTTCCATGGAGGGATTTTTCTTTGGGGGAGAGACATTGCTAAGAAGGGGGTGTCGGATTTCCCAGCATTATTATTTAAAAGAAACGATCAGAAATTAATTAATAGAAAAAAACAATAGATTTTCAACTGAAGACTTTTCAACATCAAAACTCAAAACGAACAGAAACTATTACGTATATGATTGGGTTCATCCCCTAGTCAATACCTCGCTCTTTACGCTAAAGTCTTTTAGTACTTTCATGTCAAAAATACAAAATTCCACATTTTTGCTGATATGAGCTTGAACGATTGTCTTTAATAATAGTATGACGCATTCATTTTAAGAAAAAGGCCTCGGATTTGTTATAACTGTTTCATTAAGGGGGACTTTGAATGTTATATTTAAATGAATGAAGTACTATAGCTTGCAAACTGTTCTGTACTTCTAAATAACATTGGTTAATTTAATTATTGAAAGAGGTGTACCGTCGTTCCCATATATTATTTGCTGTTTGATGCTTTTTTTTTCAGTGCATATTGAAATGAATATCTCAAGTGAAGACGCCGGTCCTTCAAGGGCAACAGTTATTGTTCCACAAGATGCTGATGTAATTAATGTAAGTTTAAATTTTATTTTTTATTTCTTGTTAAAGATTTTACTTTTACTTTCAGAACTCCATAATGAAATCCAAACTATTGTATGATTGGGTATATTAATTTGAAACTTTCAGGAAATGTTAAGGAATTCGTTAAAAAAAAAACAGAAACAAAAAGAAGCATACAAGTTTCGCATTATTTATAAAAAATGTTCAGGGGGAAGGAGTATGGTAATCAAGTATGTATAAGACATCTTTGCGGTCTCAAGGGGGGGGGGGTAACATTAAAATTTAAATGATCAAAAGAAGTACGTGTAAAAAGAAGTTAAATTTGTGGCAACAAATGCAGGCTTATAATTATTGCTAAATAATAATTATACCGTATAAATATCATTTAAAAAGAGAAATGAAAAAAGAAAGAAAATAATCTCTCACTGTAGAGGGGGCGGGGGGATACCTCCCCTGAAGTATGTCAGGGTTCTCAATATCATCTCAAGAGAAAAGTAAAGAAAATATGAATTCCACATTACATGAAGTAAACGGTGCGTTGCAACTTTTTAAGAGAGGGAGCATAGGAGTAAAAGGCTTTTTACAGTTCCCAGGCTGCTTTTCAGGGATCTCTTTCTCTCTCGACATACTGTACCTATACTGGCTGATTTTTGGGAGGTTAGTCTCCACATTGTATAAATTTAATGACTGCTTTTCAAGGGGTTACTCGCGACATTGTATACCAGTCGTGAATTTCCTACCAGTTCTTCAGTAGATTAATTCCTGTATGATGTACCTGTATTGATTGAAGTAGAATAGTTAGTTGACTGTTTGGGGTTTTCAAAACTAGGTTTTTTAACTTTTCACAGGTGTTTAATTCCCGAGTCTTATTACTTGAGAAGTTTACTTTATTATTTCGACGTTTGATTTGCATGAAATCATGAATTAGAATGGTTAATTGGCTGTTTGTGGTTTTCAGACCAACGTTTTTTAGATTTTTGTGGGTGTTTGGTTCCTGGGGTTTATTATTTGAGATGTTTACGTTGGTATTTCATGGTTTGACTTAACTGAAATCATGAATTAGGAAGTTAGTTGGCTGTTTGGGGTTTTCAGACCTACGTTTTTTTAGATTTTCGTCGGTGTTTGTTTCCTGGGGTTTATTATTTGAAAAGTTAACTTTAGTATTTTGTGTTTTGACTTGCCTGAAATCATTAATTAGAATCGTTAATTGGCTGTTTGGGGTTTTCCGACCTAGATTTCTTAGATTTTCGTGCGTAAACTCTTGTTTTTTGTAAGAAAATTATAGAAAATATATTTTTCTGGCTCAAATTCGAAACTTTGGTTAGAAAAAAGTCCAGTTTTGGATCGAAAAATAAACTATTTCCTTAAAATTTGAACTAATAAAGGTTTTTGACTTTAAACTCTAGTTTTTTGTAAGAAAAGTATAGAAAATACATGTCTCTGGCTCAAATGTGAAACTTTGGTTAGAAAAGATCAGTTTTGGATCGAAAAATAAGCTATTTCCGTAAAATCCGAACTAATAAGGGTTTTTGACCGTAAACTCTAATTTTTTACAAGAAAATTATAGAAAATACATTTCTCTTGCTTAAATGTGAAATTTTGGTTGGAAAGAAGTCCAGTGAGGTGCTTTACGTTGCACATAAAAACATTTTTGATAAAGATTTTTTTTTCTTCTAAAAGGAGTAATATTCTCGATGGATGTGACCTCACTCAGTGTCCAAACGGATCCTCTTGCTTTTCTGACAGATGTGTCAATGGAGCCTTTTCTCTGACTCTCTTTGTTCTGATTGTCAACTGATGTCAAAAGAAGTTTTTTCTCCAATTCTATGCTTAGAATAGAGACACAAAATTATAAAATAATTCATTTCATCATGTACGGTGTGATCGATTCTGAATATACTGGCATAAAAAATTCATCTTGTGGAGTAATTTTCGAGTGTGTGTTTTTATTACTGGGTGAACATCATAGAGAAATATACAATTACCATTGGGATGTTAACTATAACTTGTTTGATTATGATAAACGCTTATGGAGTACTACGTTACGCCGTATAAACGGACTAGGATTCTACGATAGGAAAATAAAACCTTTTGATAAAAATACTTTAGAATTAAAGCATGTACAAGAGGAAGTCCGTGAAATTTGCAGCTTTTTTGGAGTAAAAGCGTTATACGTTAAAGGGAATGTCCCTACAGATAAGCACATGATCCTAGAATTTGACATTAATATCCCCCTTTTTAACTTAGAGGACTATGGATGTGAAAAATATCCCAATGCGATTCATCGTCCCATTGATGAGGTGAGGTTTTGTATGCAATGGGTACATGAAATGATACCAAATGTGGTCAAGTGTATTAGATATCCCCTAATGCAAAATAAAGCACATCCCATTTCATGGGATAATCGAATGTGGATGAGTAACGATGAGTCCGATAATGATGAATGGTGACAACACTCCCCATGATATCCGCTCTCTAAAGGTGTAGTGATAGCTGTATAATCCATTATGTGAAAATAGTGAAAAAAATGTTATTGATATTATTATAAATGAAAATAAAAAAGTGTTTTGAAAAAAACAATTTTTAATTATATAGAAAACGTTAATAGAGAGTTAATAGCTAAAGTTATTATCAGAAAAGTTTCTCTCAGAAGCTGTGTTACTTGTAGCAAAAATAAACATAGTAAAATAGAATTTGTTGGCCAGATATACATTTGGTCGGTAAGCGAAAATGCAGGAGATTTTAACACCTAAGATTTTAGCTCTGAAAGCTCTTTAATTATATTAATCTTTTTAATGAATTGACCTTTTAATAGCATTTTATTCCATTGAATTTAAGTATATTAAACGAAAAAATGGCTAAGTTTGTTAATGATGAGCTACTTTCTTGCGAAAACACACAAAATCAGAAAAATGTTAAATGTTCCTTTATTAGCTATGCATTGGGGTTGGGGAGAAGTGTCTCCTGGATGTTGAGGTCTATTGTGGTTAGATTCATTGATGGTTCATACTCATAGGTCGCAAAAAAGACCAAAATTACTGCCTGGGCTTGGCAAACACATTGAGAAAGAAAACGGAATAGTTTTTATTCCCGTTCAACTGCCCGTGTCAAGAGATTCAACGAGTCTTGACACTCTCGCCAAGTCATCCTAATTTCAGCTACCCATACAATGGGTTAGGGTCATTGACTGCAAAGTTAGGGTCACATTGTCTAGAGTACATTGTAACTTAATTCTTGTCGTATCTCTTTGTATAGTCAATAATAATATTTGCATTCATATTGTGAAATTCACGTGTTTCAATCTGTCTATTTGAAGCAATATCATATACAGCGTTTTCAGATCTTTTAAACCTTTATTACATCTAAGATTTTAGCTCTGAATGCTCTTTAAGTATATTGATATTTTAGCGAATTGACCTTTTACTAGCATTATATTCCATTGAATTTAAGTACATTAAACAAAAAAAATGGCTAAGTTTGTTAAAGATGAGCTACTTTCTTGCGAAAACACACAAAATCTGAAAAAAATGTTAAATGTTCCTTTATTAGCTACGCCATGGGGTGGGGGGGAGGTGACCCCTGGAGGTTGAGGTCCTGACTGATAGCGCTCTAAGGGGTGATGTAATCAATCTGAACTATTCATGTACAGAAGTCTCTGCTGGTATCCTTATTCTCTACTGTGGCATGGTAAAGCACAACAAAACACTACTGAAATATTCCGACTCTTGCATTTCAACCAAAGAAATTCAAGATGAACTTTGAAAAATCAAGAGAATGTAACTGTGACAAGGTAAACCACGACAAATCACTACTGAAATATTTCAAATCTTGCATTTCAATAAAAAAAAATCCAGAATAAACTTTGAAAAATCAAGAGAATGTAACTGTGGCAAGGTAAACCATGACAAAACACTACTGAAATATTCCAACTCTTGCATTTCAACGAAAGAAATTAAAAATGAACTTTGAAAAATCAAGAGAATGTAACTGTGACAAGGTCAACCATGCAAAAACACTACTGAAATATTCCAACTCTTGGTTTTAATGAAAGAAATTCAAAATGAACTTTGAAAAATCAAGAAATGTAATTGTGGCAAGGTAAACAACGACAAAAGACTACTGAAATATTCCAACTCTTGCATTTCAAGGAAAGAAATCCAAAATAAACTTTGAAAAATCAAGAGAATGTAACTGTAACAAGGTAAACCACAACACTTGCATTTCAAAAAAGAAATACAAAATGAACTTTGAAAAATCAAGAGAATGTAACTGTGACAAGGTAAACCACAACAAAACACTACTGAAATATTCCAACTCTTGCATTTCAATGAAAGAAATTCAAAATGAACTTTGAAAAATTAAGAGAATGTAACTGTGACAAGGTAAACCACGACAAAACATTACTGAAATAATCCAACTCTTGCATTTCAAAGAAAGAAATTCAAAATGAACTTTGAAATATCAAGAGATTGTGAATGTGACAAGGTAAACGACGACAAAACAATACTGAAATATTCCAACTCTTGCATTTGAACGAAAGAAATCCAAAATGAACTTTAAAAATCAAGAGAATGTAACTGTGACATTGTAAACCATGACAAAACAGTACTGAAATATTCCAACTCATGCCTTTCAAGGAAAGAAATTTAAAATGAACTGTGACAAATCATGAGAATGTAACTGTGACAAGGTATACCACGACAAAACACTACTTAAATACACCAATTCTTGCATTTCAAAGAAAGAAATTCAGAATTAACTTTGAAAAATCAAGATAATGTAACTGTGACAAGGTAAACCACTACAAAACACTACTGAAATACTCAAACTCTTGCATTTCAACGAAAGAAATTCAAAATTAACTTTTAAATATCAAGAGATTAAAAGTTTGAGAAGGCAAACTACTACCAGAAATTTATGAAATATTACAACTCTTGCATTTCGACGAAAGAAAATCAAAATTAACTTTAAAAAATTAAGAGGAAGTAACTGTGACAAGGTAAACCACGATATAACATTACTGAAATATTCCAACTCTTGCATTTCAATGAAAGAAATTCAAAATGAAATTTGAAAAATAAAGAGAATGTAACTGTGACATGGTAAACCACGACAAAACAATACTGAAATATTCCAACTCTTGCATTTGAACGAAAGAAATCCAAAATGAACTTTAAAAATCAAGAGAATGTAACTGTGACATGGTAAACCATGACAAAACAGTACTGAAATATTCCAACTCTTGCCTTTCAAAGAAAGAAATATAAAATGAACTTTGACAAATCATGACAGTGTAACTGTGACAAGGTAAACCACGACAAAACACTACTGAAATATTCCAATTCTTGCATTTCAACGAAAGAAATTCAAAATTAACTTTGAAAAATTAAGATAATGTAACTGTGACAAGGTAAACCACTACAAAACACTACTGAAATATTCCAACTCTTGCATTTCAACGAAAGAAATCCAAAATGACCTTTGAAAAACCAAGAGAATTTAACTGTGACAATGTAAACCATTACAAAACACTACTGAAATATTCCAAATCTTGCTTTTCAACGAAAGAAATCCAGAATTAACTTTGAAAAATCAAGAGAATATAACTGTGGCATGGTAAACCACAACAAAGCACTATTGAAATATTCCAAATCTTTCATTTCAACGAAAGAAATTCAAAATGAACTTTCAAAAATCAAGAGAATGTAACTGTGACAATGTAGACCATACCAAAACACTACTTAAATATTCAAACTCTTGGTTATCATTAAAGAAACTCAGAATGAAATTATAAAAATAAAGAGAATGAAACTGTAACAATTTAAAACATAACACTTGCATTTCAAAAAATACATTCAAAATTAACTACGAAAAAAAAAGAGAATATATATATGACAAAGAAAAACCCGACAAAAAACACTACTGAAATACTCAAACTCTTGAATTTCAACAAAAGAAATCCAAAATGAATTTTGAAAAATAAATATAATGTAGCATTGAAATAGTAAACCACAACAAAACACTAATTAAGTATTCAAACTCTTGAATTTCAACGAAAGAAATACCAAAATGAACTTTGAAAAAATCAAGAGAATGTAACTGTCAAAAGGTAAAGCACAACAAAACACTACTGAAATATTCAAACTCTTGCATTTCAACGAAAGAAATTCAAAATGAACTTTGAAAAATTAAGAGAATGTAACTTTGACAAGGTAAAGCACAACAAAACACTACTGAAATATTCAAACTCTTGCATTTCAACTAAAAAAATTAAAAATCAACATTGAAAAAACAAGAGAATGTAACCGTGACAACGTAAACCACGACGAAAAACATTACTGAAATATTCCAACTCTTAAAATTCAACGATAGGAATCCATAATGAACTTTGAAAAATCAAAAGAATGTAACTGTGACAAGGTAAACCAAGACAAAACACTACTGAAATATTCCAACTCTTGCATTTAAACGAAAGAAATTCAAAATGAACTTTGAAAAATTAAGAGAATGTAACTTTGACAAGGTAAAGCACAATAAAACACTACTCAAGTATTCAAACTCTTGCATTTCAACGAAAGAAATTAAAAAATAACAATGAAAAATTAAGAGAATGTAACTGTGACAACGTAAACCACGACAAAACACTACTGAAATATTCCAACTCTTGCATTACAATGAAATAAATTCAAAATGAACTTTGAAAATTAAAAAATTTTAACTTTAAACAGGTAGACCACAACACAACACTACTGCAATATTTCAACTTTTAAATTTCAACGAGAAAACTCCGAAATTAATTCTGAAAAAATTAAGAAAAAGTAACCTAGACATGGTAAACTAAGACAAAACACTACTGAAATATTCCAACTCCTGCATTTCAACGAAAGAAATTCAAAATGAACTTTGAAAAATCAAGAGAATGTAACTGTGAAATGGTAAACCACCACAAAACACTACTGAAATGTTCCAGTTCTTGCATTTCAACGAAAGAAATTCAAAATGAACTTTGAAAAATCAAGAGAATGTAACTGTGACATGGTAAACCATGACAAAATACTACTGAAATAATCCAACTCTTGCATTTCAATAAAATAAATTCAAAATTAACTTTGAAAAATCATGAGAATGTAACTGTGACAAGGTAAACCACGACAAAAGACTACTGAAATATTCCAACTCTTGCATTTCAATGAAAGAAATTCAAAATGAACTTTGGAAAATTAAGAGAATGTAACTTTGACATGATAAAGCCCGACAAAACACCACTGAAATGTTCAAACTCTTGCATTTCAATGAAAGAAATTCAAAATGAACTTTGAAAAATCAAGAGAATGTAACTGTGACAAGGTAAACCACGACACTTTATTATTTCGACGTTTGATTTGCATGAAATCATGAATTAGAATGGTTAATTGGCTGTTTGTGGTTTTCAGACCAACGTTTTTTAGATTTTTGTGGGTGTTTGGTTCCTGGGGTTTATTATTTGAGATGTTTACGTTGGTATTTCATGGTTTGACTTAACTGAAATCATGAATTAGGAAGTTAGTTGGCTGTTTGGGGTTTTCAGACCTACGTTTTTTAGATTTTCGTGGGTGTTTGGTTCCTGGAGTTTATTATTTGAGAAGTTTACTTTAGTATTTTGAGGTTTGATTTGCATGAAATCATGAATTAGAATGGTTAATTGGCTGTTTGTGGATTTCAGACCAACGTTTTTTAGATTTTTGTGGGTGTTTGGTTCCTGGGGTTTATTATTTGAGATGTTTACGTTGGTATTTCATGGTTTGACTTGCCTGAAATCATGAATTAGAAAGTTAGTTGGCTGTTTGGGGTTTTCAGACCTACGTTTTTTAGATTTTCGTGGGTGTTTGGTTCCTGGAGTTTATTATTTGAGAAGTTTACTTTAGTATTTCAAGGTTTGACGTGCCTGAAATCATGAATTAGAATAGTTAATTGGCTGTTTGGGGTTTACAGACCTACGTTTTTAAGATTTTCGTGGGTGTTTATTTCCTGGAGTTTATTATTTGAGAAGTTTACTTTAGTATTTTGTGGTTTGACTTACCTGAAATCATGAATTAGAAGTTAATTAGCTGTTTTGGGTTTTCAGATCTACGTTTTTTTAGATTTTCGTGGGTGGTTGTTTCCTGGAGTTTATTATTTGAAAAGTTAACTTTAGTATTTCGTGGTTTGACTGGCCTGAAATCATTAATTAGAATAGTTAATTGGCTGTTTGGGGTTTTCCGACCTAGATTTCTTAGATTTTCGTGTGTAAACTCTTGTTTTTTGTAAGAAAATTATAGAAAATACATTTTTCTGGCTCAAATGTGAAACTTTGGTCAGAAAAAAGTCCAGTTTTGGATCGAAAAATAAACTATTTCCGTAAAATTTGAACTAATAAAGGTTTTGACTTTAAACTCTAGTTTTTGTAAGAAAATTATGGAAAATACATTTCCCTGGCTCAAATGTGAAACTTTGGTTAAAAAATACCAGCTTTGGATCGAAAAATAATCTATTTCCGTTGAATCTGAACTAATAAAGGTTTTTGACCGTAAACACTAATTATTTGTAAGAAAATTATAGAAAATACAATTCTCTGGCTCAAATGTGAAACTTTGGTTAGAAAAAAGTCCAGTGAGGTGCTTTACGTTGCACATAAAAACATTTTTGATAAAGATTTTTTTTTTCTTCTAAAAGGAGTAATATTCTCGATGGATGTGACCTCACTCAGTGTCCAAACGGATCCTCTTGCTTTTCTGACAGATGTGTCAATGGAGCCTTTTCTCTGACTCTCTTTGTTCTGATTGTCAACTGATGTCAAAAGAAGTTTTTTCTCCAATTCTATGCTTAGAATAGAGGCACAAAATTATAAAATAATTCATTTCATCATGTACGGTGTGATCGATTCTGAATATACTGGCATAAAAAATTCATCTTGTGGAGTAATTTTCGAGTGTGTGTTTTTATTACTGGGTGAACATCATAGAGAAATATACAATTACCATTGGGATGTTAACTATAACTTGTTTGATTATGATAAACGCTTATGGAGTACTACGTTACGCCGTATAAACGGACTAGGATTCTACGATAGGAAAATAAAACCTTTTGATAAAAATACTTTAGAATTAAAGCATGTACAAGAGGAAGTCCGTGAAATTTGCAGCTTTTTTGGAGTAAAAGCGTTATACGTTAAAGGGAATGTCCCTACAGATAAGCACATGATCCTAGAATTTGACATTAATATCCCCCTTTTTAACTTAGAGGACTATGGATGTGAAAAATATCCCAATGCGATTCATCGTCCCATTGATGAGGTGAGGTTTTGTATGCAATGGGTACATGAGATGATACCAAATGTGGTGAAGTGTATTAGATATCCCCTAATGCAAAATAAAGCACATCCCATTTCATGGGATAATCGAATGTGGATGAGTAACGATGAGTCCGATAATGATGAATGGTGATAACACTCCCCATGATATCCACTCTCTAAAGGTGTAGTGATAGCTGTATAATCCATTATGTGAAAATAGTGAAAAAAATGTTATTGATATTATTATAAATGAAAATAAAAAAGTGTTTTGAAAAAAACAATTTTTAATTATATAGAAAACGTTAATAGAGAGTTAATAGCTAAAGTTATTATCAGAAAAGTTTCTCTCAGAAGCTGTGTTACTTGTAGCAAAAATAAACATAGTAAAATAGAATGTGTTGGCCAGATATACATTTGGTCGGTAAGCGAAAATGCAGGAGATTTTAACACCTAAGATTTTAGCTCTGAAAGCTCTTTAATTATATTAATCTTTTTAATGAATTGACCTTTTAATAGCATTTTATTCCATTGAATTTAAGTATATTAAACGAAAAAATGGCTAAGTTTGTTAATGATGAGCTACTTTCTTGCGAAAAGACACAAAATCAGAAAAATGTTAAATGTTCCTTTATTAGCTATGCATTGGGGTTGGGGAGAAGTGTCTCCTGGATGTTGAGGTCTATTGTGGTTAGATTCATTGATGGTTCATACTCATAGGTCGCAAAAAAGACCAAAATTACTGCCTGGGCTTGGCAAACACATAGAGACAGAAAACGGAATAGTTTTTATTCCCGTTCAACTGCCCGTGTCAAGAGATTCAACGAGTCTTGAGACTCGCCGAGTCATCCTAATTTCCGCTACCCATACAATGGGTTAGGGTCATTGACTGCAAAGTTAGGGTCACATTGTCTAGAGTACATTGTAACTTAATTCTTGTCGTATCTCTTTGTATAGTCAATAATAATATTTGCATTCATATTGTGAAATTCACGTGTTTCAATCTGTCTATTTGAAGCAATATCATATACAGCGTTTTCAGATCTTTTAAACCTTTATTACATCTAAGATTTTAGCTCTGAATGCTCTTTAAGTATATTGATCTTTTTAGCGAATTGACCTTTTACTAGCATTATATTCCATTGAATTTAAGTACATTAAACAAAAAAAAATGGCTAAGTTTGTTAAAGATGAGCTACTTTCTTGCGAAAACACACAAAATCAGAAAAAAATGTTAAATGTTCCTTTATTAGCTATGCCATGGGGTGGGGGGGAGGTGACCCCTGGAGGTTGAGGTCCTGACTGATAGCGCTCTAAGGGGTGATGTAATCAATCTGAACTATTCATGTACAGAAGTCTCTGCTGGTATCCTTATTCTCTACTGTGGCATGGTAAAGCACAACAAAACACTACTGAAATATTCCGACTCTTGCATTTCAACCAAAGAAATTCAAGATGAACTTTGAAAAATCAAGAGAATGTAACTGTGACAAGGTAAACCACGACAAAACACTACTGAAATATTTCAAATCTTGCATTTCAATTAAAAAAAATCCAGAATGAACTTTGAAAAATCAAGAGAATGTAACTGTGGTAAGGTAAACCATGACAAAACACTACTGAAATATTCCAACTCTTGCATTTCAACGAAAGAAATTAAAAATGAACTTTGAAAAATCAAGAGAATGTAACTGTGACAAGGTAGACCATGCCAAAACACTACTGAAATATTCCAACTCTTGGTTTTCATGAAAAAAATTCAGAATGAACTTTGAAAAATCAAGAAACTGTAACTGTGACAAGGTAAACAACGACAAAAGACTACTGAAATATTCCAACTCTTGCATTTCATGGAAAGAAATCCAAAATAAACTTTGAAAAATCAAGAGAATTTAACTCTGAAAAGGTAAACCACAACACTTGCATTTCAAAAAAGAAATTCAAAATGAACTTTGAAAAATCAAGAGAATGTAACTATGACAAAGTAAACCACGACAAAAAACATTACTGAAATATTCCAACTCTTGCATTTCAACGATATAAATACAAAATTAACACTTAAAAATCAATAAAATTAAGCTGTGTGAATACAAACAGCATCAAAACATTAATTAAATAATCCAAATCTTTAATTTCGATGAAAGAAATTCAAAATGAACTTTGAAAAATCAAGAGGATGTAACTGTGACAAGGTAAACAACGACGGAACACTACTGAAATATTCCAACTCCTGTATTTCAATGAAAGAAATCCAGAATGATCTTTAAAAAATCAATAAATTTTAACTGTAACATGGTAAACCACTGGAAAACACAACTGAAATATTCCAAATCTTTAGTATCAAAAAAAAAAATCAAAAATAAAATTTGAAAAACCAAGATAATGTAAATATGACATTGTAAACCATGACAAAGCAATACTGAAATATTCCAACTCTTGTCTTTCAATGAAAGAAACATAAAATTAACTTTGACAAATCAAGACAGTGTAACTGTGACATGGTATACCACGACAAAACACTGCTTAAATACACTAATTCTTGCGTTTCAAAGAAATAAATTCAGACATAACTTTGAAAAATTAAGATAATATAACTGTGACAAGGTAAACCACGACAAAACACTACTGAAATAATCCAACTCTTGCATTTCAAAGAAAGAAATTCAAAATCAACTTTGAAAAACCAAGAGAATGTAACTGTGACATGGTAAACCATGACAAAACACTACTGAAATATTCCAAATCTTGCGTTTCAACGAAAAAAATCCAAAATGAACTTTGAAAAATCAAGAGAATGTAACTGTGGCAAGGTAAACCAAAACAAAACACTATTGAAATATTACAACTCTTTCATTTCAGCAAAAGAAATGAAAAATGAACTTTGAAAAATCAAGAGAATGTAACTGTGACAAGTAAGACCATGAAAAAACACTACTGAAATATTCAGACTCTTGGTTTTCATGAAAGAAACTCAGAATGAACTTTGAAAAATCAAGAGAATGTAACTGTGACAAGTTAAACCACAACACTTGCATTTCACAAAAGAAATTCAAAATTAACTTTGAAAAATCATGAGAATGTAACTGTGACAAATTAAACCACAACAAAAAACATTACTGAAATACTCCAACTCGTGCATTTCAACAAAAGAAATACAAAATGAACTTTGAAAAAATCAAAAGAATGTAACTCTGACAAGGTAAACCACAAAAAAAAACACTACTGAAATACTCCAACTCTTGTATTTCAATGAAAGAAATTCACAATAAACTTTGAAAAAATCAAGATAATATAAATGTGAACAGATAAAGCACAACAAAATACTACTGATATAGTCCAACTCTTGCATTTCAATTAAATAAATTCAAAATTAAATTTGAAAAATTAAGAGAATGAAATTTTGACAATGTAAAGCACAACAAAACACTACTGAAATATTCAAACTCTAGCATTTCAACGAAAGAAATTAAAAATCAACATCGAAAAAACAAGAGAATGTAATCGTGACGAAGAAAACCACGAGAAAAACATTACTGATATATTCCAACTCTTAAATATCAACGAAAGGAATCCAAAATGAACTTTTAAAAATCAAGAGAATGAAACTGTGACAAGGTAAACCAAAACAAAACACTACTGAAATATTCAAACTCTATTATTTCACTCACATAAATTCAAAATTAAATTTGAAAAATTAAGACAATGTAACTGTGAAAAGGTAAACCACAACAAAACACTACTGAAGTATTCAAACTCTTGCATTTCAACGAAAGAAATTCAAAATTAACAATGAAAAATCAAGAGAATGTAACTGTGACAAGGTAAAGCACAACAAAACACTACTGAAATATTCCAACTCTTGCATTTCAATAAAAGAAATTCAAAATGAACTTTGAAAAATCAAGAGAATGTAACTGTGACAAGGTAAACCACGACAAAACACTACTGAAATAATTCAACTCTTGCATTTCAATGAAAGAAATTCAAAATGAACTTTGAAAAATCAAGAGAATGTAACTGTGACAAGGTAAACCAATACAAAACACTACTGAAATATTCCAACTCTTGCATTTCAACGAAAGAAATTCAAAATGAACTTTGAAAAATCATGAGAATGTAACTATGACATGGTAAAGCACGACAAAACACTACCGATATGTTCCAGCTCTTGCATTTCAACAAAAGAAATCCAAAATGATCTTTAAAAAATAAAGAGAATGTAATTGTGACATGGTAAACTATGACAAAACACTACGAAATAATCCTGCTCTTGCATTTCAATAAAAGAAATTCAAAATTAACTTTGAAAAATCATGAGAATGTAACTGTAACAAGGTAAACTACGACAAAACACTACTGAAATATTCCAACTCTTGCATTTCAATGAAAGAAATTCAAAATGAACTTTGAAAAATCAAGAGAATTTAACTGTGACAAGGTAAACCACTGACAAAACACTACTGAAA